>NC_053162.1:172062226-172078696 GCF_016835505.1 Polypterus senegalus
AACACAACAAATCCTGCAAATACTGTCGTAATTGAAACAAACCATGAAACTCAAACCGATTATGACAGCAGCAATCCAAGCTGTGAGATTTGAGACAAGATTACTGTTCACATGGCCAAGTGTACGTTACATGCTCAAGAGTAAGCTCAGCGCACAGCTTGGTCATATTACAACCTGAGGGCCGAACTCACAATGTGGTACACAAAGAGATCCTTAACAAATAATTATTGGCATATCTTCCCTCAGTTTAAAAAGGTTTAATTTTTTTTCTTAATAAAAATTTTAATGCAGTACTTCACCGCTGCGAAGCGCGGGTATTTTGCTAGTGGGACTATAAATGGGCGAAGTCAATCTAAGCCACATAAAGTCAAGAAAGAAATGCATCCTGGGAAAAGCTGACATTGCTCAGTGCAGCGCCTGTCGCTTTATTTCTGTTAAAAAGTAACAGCATGCAAATCTAATTTAATTAAATATATCATCAATCGAACTAAAATAATACAACATTTGAAGAAGACCGTAGATATCTACACATAAATAAAACACTGATTCTCAAACCTGCTTGTGTCCATCTCGCCATTTATTGGCCTGTCTAGGCCAAAGCCTGCTTGTAGCAGTTGGGGGAATTGGCAGTTGGGGGATTTGGGGTGAGCCTCTTCTATCCACCAAAAAGCAAAACACAACCTCAGATTCTCAAACCTGATTTAGTTTCATTGGACTATAAATAGGCGGAGTCAATCTAAGCAGCATAAAGTCAAGAAAGAAATGCATCCTGGGAAAAGCTGACAGTGCTCAGTGCAGTGCCTGTTGCTTTATTTCTGTTAAAAAGTAACAGAATGTAATGTAATATAATTAAATATGTGTTCAATCACACTGAAATAATCCAACATTTGAAGAAGACTGTAGATATCTACACATAAAAAAACACTGATTCTCAAACCTGCTTGTGTCCATCTCGCCATTTATTGGCCTGTCTAGGCCAAAGCCTGCAGGTAGTAGTTGGGGGAATTGGCAATTAGGGGATTTGGGGTGAGCCTCTTCTATCCACCAAAAAGCAAAACACAACCTCAGATTCTCAAACCTGCTTTAGTTTTGTTAGACTATAAATGGGCGGAGTCAATGCAAACAACAAAAAATCAAGAAAGAAATGCATCTTGGGAAAAGCCAACAGTGCTCAGTGCAGTGCCTGTCGCTTTATTTCTGTTAATATCCAGCTTAACTTTTGCGATGAAGCTACCTGCCCCCTCCCACCAGCACAGGCATCTCCATGTTGAGAGAATCACACGTTTCCCAGGCTGTGAGGGTACTTGTGATGCTTATTGTTTTCGCCGGAAGGCTCCACAGGCAGTAGATACACAGCCCAGCGGCTCCCAGCAGGGAGGCTTTCAGAAAGGTCCCAACTGCTCTGGTAAATTTATTTGAAAGAAAGAAGAACATTTAGCAAACATGACAGGGATGGCACCCTCTGAGAGCAGGAGAAGAAGTGAGACTTGCCATTTGATTCTCAGAAATGCTTCAGTGCTTTATTGCGTTTTAAAAGCTTGACGCATAAAGAATGGTGTGCGGCAGTTGAAGGATTTTTAAAGTTCCCTGCATCTGATACATTTTGGGAAGATTCCAGAGGTCCACAGCATCTGCTGGTTAAAACAGTGGCTGAGTGACCCCTGCTGTTTCTCACCCATATACTGGATCAGTGATGTCACCCTGGGGAATTCGGACACCATTAGAGAGGGTGACGCCCAAACGACTGTGTATAAAATTTCTGTGCAGTGTTTTGGAGTGAAATCACCAAGGGAGACCACACACCCGTCCCACCCTCCAAACCCCGTAAAGCCCCCCACCCCGAAGGGGGATGTGTGATCAGAGCCGTCTTAACACATGGGCACGCTGGACAATTGACCGGGTGTCCCATGAGCATAGGGGCCCCATGCTAATCTATGTATATTGTAACTTTCTGAGTGGTTGTGTAGGTAGGAGCCCCAGTGCACTGCTTTGCCCGGGGGTCTATGATGCTGTTAAGATGGCCCTGTGTGTGATGAAACGATCAAGTGTAATGGCGGGATTTTATGTGTGTCCACATATAATCACATCTCTGTTAAGGAGCTCCATTCATCATTGGCACCCAGGGGTTTGCAGGTAGTTTAGTCTGGCCTTGGTTATCACACTGGGTGATGCCAACCCTTGTGACACCACCGCATAGCAGGCAGAGTAAACATATCACAATAGGGAGAACAAAAGGATCAGGACTTGGGTTCAAGTCTGTCTGCAACCTTTTGAAGTTTGATGTGCAAAGACAGGTCTAAATTAGAAGAAAATATGGAAATAGATAAAAATTATTAAAAGAACATGACGTGCATACGCGGCTAAGTACCGGGTATGTGATACCACCCTGGGCTGAGAGGGGGGCGCTGCCGTTAAGTCCACCATAGTCTTCAGATACCACCTAGTGAGGACAACTGACCCCGCCCCTTCTGGTTCCGGAGATCCAAAAGGACGACACCCCCCTCCCTCACAGAAAGAAGGAGGAGTCATCGACCCCAGAGATGACCTGACCAAACGATCTCTGAGTGTGACGATCCATCAGCAGACTTTAATTAAACAGAGGCCTCCGCAGTACTCAGTAATTGCCTTTTTTTATTTTGTTGTTTTCTTACTCCATCGAGCGTTGTTCTTGTTGGATGCTGTTAGAAAACGTTTAGAGCCGTATTGACACCCCAAAATATTCCAGAGATGTTAACCTTCCTACACTTGGGAGACCACAAACAAAACAATGATTTTATTATAAGTTCATCTCTCTGTGTGTGTAGGGAAATGGGTGGGGAAATGGAAGACTAGCCCCCCTTTGTGAAATCCTCTTGTCAACAAGGGCTGCGTGGTGAAGGGATTTCAAGGTGTCATGAGAAACAAAGGACTGAGTCGATAGCCTCGAGCGTTTGCATTGAAGAAGCTGGGGCTGCTTGTT
Source organism: Polypterus senegalus (assembly GCF_016835505.1). Lineage (NCBI taxonomy): Eukaryota > Metazoa > Chordata > Cladistia > Polypteriformes > Polypteridae > Polypterus > Polypterus senegalus. The sequence goes on from NC_053162.1 coordinate 172,065,186, forward strand.
AGGATGCAAATCTGCCTTTGAAACAAAGAAAGAAAGAAAGAAAGAGGGATGAGCATATGTTGTATAGGAGGAGACAGAAATATCTATATACAGTAAATCAAATGGTAAGCTGTTTGGATGTCTCTTCGATTGCTAATCACACAAAAATGACTGAACCGATTTTCATGAAATTTTTTGCACATGTGTTTGCCCTGTTGGTCCAACTTAAAATAAAGGCTCTATGTCATATAAAGAAACGTCAATATTTTTTTCTTGTGATATTTTTGGTTCTGGCTTTTTTGCAAATGTACTTTTGGCTTTGATTGTTGTGTCACGTCTTGCCATTTTCTCTTGTGATCTTCATTTCCCAGTTTCATTCAGGAGAACTGCTGAGATTCACTCTCTGCCTCACTATAAAGCCTGAGGCTGATCCCAGCAGCAGTGATGCCAAGGTGGCCCCGCCTCCCGGGGCTCCACCCACAAAGCACATGGAACATTTACAGAGGCAGTACATAAACATTAAATCATAATCAAACATAACAGAAATTACATAGAAATATGCAAAAATAAAAATTCAAAAATAGAAAAAACAACAATAAACTAGAAAATTACCTGAAGCAAGGAAATGAAGTCTGGATGAAACGTAACAATCCAAGGCTGTGGATCAACTAGCATATATAGTGCATGTTCTCTGTCCTGTTTTTAACTCTGAGGGTTCTGACTGTCCTCTTTCAACTAGGAGTTTGAAGTCCTGTTTCTTGTTTTTACTACATTTTATTCTATTTATTTTCTTTATGTTTATTGTATATTTTATCGTTAAGGTCTTTGACTACAACATTACTGATGTTGTTTTAAATTGACAAATTTCATGTCTTTTTTGTGGCATTTATTTTTGTTAATGTTGTTCTTTGTTTCTGATCTTCTCTATAAGCTGCCAGTGCTAAGTTCTCCCAAGAGGTGGGACCACCTGTGAATCCAGAGGGGCTTCTGAAGTTCCTATCGGCTCATTGTGAACGTGTCTGGGGACTGGTGAGTTTATTTGGGTATTTTTGTACCTTTTGCGATTTTCAGGTAATTTGAGACTTTCTGTGCTTTTCCTTTTGATTTCATCTTTGGATTCTGCACTGGGACTTTCTTTGCTTGGATTGCCTTGTGGTCCTGGCAATGCCATTTTGTCTTTGTGCTCCACAGAGCTTCATAATGATTGGAATACTTTTTGTGAAAAATAAAACTTTTATTTTATAAAGATTCAGTACCTGCCCTTACCATTTAATAAAGAGGATGAGTCTGCCTACAGGGATGAAGTGAAGTGACTGACAACACGGTGCACTGACAACAGCCTGCTCCTGAACACAACACCAAAGGAGCTCGTTGTGGACTTCAGGAAAAAGGAAATGGACATCAAACTACTCTATATCGGAGGGGACTGTGTGGAGAGGATGTCAGATTTCCCCTTCCTGGGAGTCCACATCATGAAAGATCTGTCCTGGGGTGTGAACATAGCAGAGCTGGTGAAGAAGGCTCAGCAGAGACTTTATTTCCTGAGAGTCCTCAGGGGAAATAACGTCCCCCAAAAACTGCTGGTGTCCTTCTATGGCTGCTCTATTGAGAGTATTCTGTGCTACTGCCTCTGTGTGGGGTTTTCCAGTTGCACAACAGCGCAGAGGAAAACACTTCAGCGGATCGTAAAGACTGCCCAGCAGATCATCGGCTGTTCTTTACCTTCTCTGGATGAACTGCACAGCTCTCGCTGCCTCAGCAAAGCGGTTAAACATCCTAAAAGTCTCCTCACAAACCCGCTCATGACATCAAGCAAAAGCTATAGAAGCATCAAAACAAAGACCAATAGACGGAATAACAGTTTCTACCCTGTTGGTATTCGGGCCCTGAATGCCATCTAATCACCTCCAATGCTACTTGTTGACTACAGTGTAATAGATGACTTCGTGTGCAATAGTGTTTCATGCGCAATAAGGTCTTATGTCGAATGTCTATATTCTACCTTATTTCTTCTTATCCTTTCCTATCCTTTTGTAATTATATTTAATTATATTTTGACACTGCAAAGACTGCACCTAATTTTGTTGTATTTGTTACAATGACAGTAAAGAGATTCTGATTCTGGTCTGATGGTGATATCCTCCTCTAGTGGGCATTTTTGAAAGAGTGTTACAAGCATATGGGGATTTATGTGCTTGGGGACACCTAAGTCGTGACACCTGCTTTTCTTGTATTGAGACTTCATGAAATGGCAGCTTATTTAAAAAATTAGAATCAGGGGGATTAAGTCAGAATACCAAACTTAGGGTCCTACATGCATAATTAGAAGTCAAAGAAACTAATCAACAAATTCCAGGACATGAAACAATCGAGTTCAAGGAAAGGAGCAAGCAAATCCGTAACCAAAAGTTCACATAATCAGCCAAGACAAATCTCTTAGACAGAGAGACTTTTAACAAACAATGATATTTCCCAGAATTTTAGGCTGAATCCACAAACTTAGATAAACCAGGAAGTGCAAGGGGCTGACCTTTTGTTGCATTCCATTTAAAGTGGGAAGTCAGAATTACAGAGTTTTTAATCGGAATTTTCAGCTGGAACACTCCCTTAAGTCCAACACGGAAACTCTGGGCTGGTCTGCCAAGTCCACATTGGGTTCAACTTCAGATTATAATGTCAATCCAAAATGGCAACATCCATCCATTATCCAACCCGCTATATCCTAACTACAGGGTCACGGGAGTCTGCTGGAGCCAATCCCAGCCAACACAAGGCGCAGGGCAGGAAACAAACCCCGGGCAGGGCGCCAGCCCACTGAATGGCGCACATAGACACACACACACACACACCATCAAGCACACACTAGGGACAATTTAGAACCACCGATGCACCTAACCTGCATGTCTTTGGACTGTCAGAGGAAACTGGAGTACTCGGAGGAAACCCACGCAAACATTGGGATAACATTCAAACTCCACGCAGGGAGGACCTAGGAAGCGAACCCGGGTCTCCTAACTGTGAAACTGCGCCACCGTGCCGCCCAAAATGGCCATATACATCGCCAAATTTGAGTGAGACCTGTAGTATTATACTGTTGACTAGCGCTTCTGTCTATTTGTGTCTCATTAAATCAGTACACAGTACTGTTCCTCCGTGGATATGTTGTGGCGATGTTTGGATATGCAAAATACCGCTTTGTTGTCCACTTGCTATTTGTTCAAAAGGAGCAAGCAAAGTAAAAGTCTTCCTGGATGCGTTTAAATAGTTTTTCAGAGTATTTTATTGGAAGACATCTAACTCGGGTGTGACGCCATTTATAGCTCTGACATCCGACTTGCAAGGTGTGACAGGCGCCTGGCGTCCATGCCCAGCCGGGACGCCCCTGCACACTGTATTCAGGGGGAGCAGTGGACCTGGACAGTGTAATACCTCCCCCTGGACGCTAGATGGCCGCCCCCCTGGGCTGGTGTAGTGCCTCGGTTTCCCACAGGGCTCCCTGGGAATTGGAGTTGGGTGCAGCCCTGTTGGGACCCGCAGGTACCACCAGGGGGTGCTGTGTTGGGGACTCCTGAGCCCGTGTGGGCAACAGCTTCATCACACCTGGAAGTGCCGCCGGATCTTGGTGATCAAACACCTGGAGCACCTCCAGGTGACCTATAAAAGGGAGCCAGCAACAACCACTCATTGGCCAGAGTCGAGTGGAGGAAGACAAGGTTGTGAGGGAGGAGTGGTGGTGCCAGAGAAGAGTGTTTGTGCTTGTGCTATACTGGTGTCTGGGACTGTGTTGTGGCTGCGGGGAGTACGGGGAAGACGTTCCCTCCAGCTGAAGAAGAATAAAAATCCTTTTATTTTACACGTGCCTCCTGTGTCCAATCTGTGTCGGGTCAGGCGCTATATAGTGCCTTTTACAAAGGTAAATGGAACACATCATTTCTACCACATGTTCTGTGATGTCCTGTCATTTGTGAAGTCTGATGTCACTGCTAACAACCACATAGCAACGATCAACACTAAAGTCCTAAAATGGCAGTGCCCTCGAGAAAAACAAAATGGCGCCACAAGAGAATAGAAAAAAAAATAACAATACCTGGAAACGAAAAAATAAATGTGGGTATTGGGCACCTGGGGTCTGTAAAACTCCTAACATGATATATCAACTAGTTTTAGAGCCTTAGGAACTGTTTAGAAAAACTGAAGATGAGAGTCGAATCAGGGTATTGTCACCTTTCTTTTACTCTGAGTTGGTCTTGTGTTGAGGGTTTTGGTGCACAGACGTTTAAACTAAAAGGCTTAGACCAGGAGTGTCCAAACTGTGGCCTGTGGTCCATGTTTAATTTGCCCGTGGCAAATTCAAACAATATAATGAAATATGACCCACACACGAAACTTGTTCTTAACTGTATTGTACTTCATAGGCTTAAGACAAGTCGAAACTAGTATCTTGATCAAGGCAGCGTCTTCCCAAACAAGCACAACCAAAGAACGATTTTGCTACGGGTGACCAGAAATGGCAGAACCAAAGAAACGCTCAATAGCAAGTGAGTGCAGAAGATTTCAGACACGGTGTGGAAAATAAATATTTCATCCTAGAAGTCAAGGACAAGTGTGTCTGTTTGATTTGTAATGAAACTATTGCAGAGATGAAAGAGTATAATGTGTGTCGACACTACGACACTAAACATCTGACCTACACGTCCTACACTGGTGCCGAGCGAGAGCACAAAGTTAAGCCAAGGGCAGCTAGTCTGCTAGCTCAACAGCAGTATTTTTTCCATGCTAACAAAACACAAGAAAATACCACATTAGCCAGTTACAAGGTAGCGTAACTCACTGCCCGTCACGGGAAACCTTTCTCAGATGGCGACTTCATAAAATAGTGCCTCACTATAGTCACAGGAATAATGTGCCCGGAGAAAATGCAGGAATTCAACAACAGTTGTGCGGCGAATTGAAGATTTGTCAGCTAACTTAAAACATCAAGTGTCGGTTAAAGCTTGTGCTTTTTGATTTTTACCTACTTGCATGTGATGAGTGACGTCAAGTCAAGTTGGGGAGCAGGCACTGTTACAGCGTGTTGTCGTACCCACTACACAACGAACAACTTGGGATTCCATTTGGCAACCCCTCAGGCAGACACCCGGTCCAGTCCCACCCTTCGGAAATGACCCTCTATCTGCTTCAGCCAAGTGTTATGTGGGCGACCCCTTGGCCTGGTCCAGCTACTCGGGTCCTCAACAATGAGGATCTTTCGAGCCGGATCACCCTCGGGGAAATGTGGCACATGGCCGTAGTGCTGTAACTGACGCTCCCTCACAATGCAGGTAATGAGCCTCATTCGGGACTCCATGAGCAACACAAAGTGAAACGAGTGGTACCCAAGGATTCTCTGAAGAGACATCGCACCAAAGGAGTCCAGTCTTCATCTCAGGTCACTGGATAGCGTCCATGTCTCGCAACCATATAGAATGACAGGATGCACCAGGACTCTAAAGACTTGGACCTTCATCCTTCTGCATAGATATCGGGAGCACCACACACCCCTTTCCTGCGACCTCATGACCCCCACGCTTTCCCAATCCATCTATTGTCTTCATAGAGACATGAATGTCACTGCCGAGGTAAGTAAATCTGTCAACGAGGTTAGCACTCTCTCTGCAAACAGTCACAATGCTGATGGCCGTGCCCAAGAGGTCATTAAAACTGTGATGTGATGAGAGCACTTTGAAACACAATAAATGAAAACGCATTAATAGAGAGCTGTGATGCTGTTTTATCTTTAAGCATGTTCAATTATGAAGCATAATTTACCTATATTTGACTGATTTTGCTAGCTTAATACACAGGAGGTGAGGCAATATACCTCACCTCTAGTGGGTGGCCCAGCCCTTCATATATTTCTCTGTATGTGGCCCCCAGTGAAAAAAAGTTTGGACACCCCTGGCTTAGACGTTTCCAGCAGATCTCTTACTTTGAGCTTGTCTAATGTTTAGGACTTTCTTATTCATGCCTTGTCTTCTGTGACAGAACAGGCACGCGATTGTCAAGTAGTCTTTAGGGAATTCTCCACAACTGAGGAGGTGCAGGTTTCCTCCAGCCATGACAGGTGTACTCCATGAGATGAACTCTTTGAGTCCAATCTGGAGGTCTCAGCTGGGTTTTAGTGACACCCTCTAATTTCAGTAGCACAGAGGTAATGAACAGGATGTCCATCAGGTCTGTGGTGATCTTTGAGGTTCTAATATGAAGGGGTCCTCTGGGAATGGTTAGCCAGTTTTGGCCCCTTCAGTGTGGTAAATGGAAGCCCTCTCTGTGAATTATTTCAACATCAGCATGCAGATGTGAGTATTACTCGGATATTTTGATGACTTCTACACTTGAGACAGCCAGACGTGGCACCCATAACAGCCTCAAGTGGATCTCGCTGTTAGAAGAGATTTCAAAGGACCCACTGCTGGTCTTGAATCACAGCTTTTTCTTTTTTCCTGCTAATATTTTGCAACAATTTGTGTTTTTTTCCCAGTCTGCTAACTGCTAAGAGGAGCACTCAACTTTGCCTCCCTAATACCTGGCACTCTTGCCAGTGATTTATGCAGCTCAGTTGCCAAGAAGACTGCAGTGAGAAAAGCAGCACTAGCAGCCTTCAGAACCCAATGCAGGGTTTGCGAAGTGCCACAGTTATTCCTTTCCCTTTCTTCTTTTTATTTTGAACCTCACATTTATTGAGGCACAGAAGCTTGACTGAATGCACCGTTGGCATGGTGCAAACTACGAGAATGGTTACTGATGGCATGAGGCACAAAACACATGATGGAAGAAAAAAAGAGTATTGTCCACCTTTGTGGGTCAGTGGGCTCCCTAAACTTGCTCTGAAGAGAGACCATGTTGACATAACCACCAGTTCTTGAGAGTTCCTGGTGACATAACCTCAGTCCTTGAGTGTCAGTTGGTCCTTATTTGATCTCTGGCTTCTACAATCTCAGGTCCTGATGGTCCTTGTTTACCCATCCCCAGTCCTTGAGGTTTGCTGGTTGCACATCTTAAGTCCATATCTGGAATTCCTTGGTCATTGAAGGCCATTTCGCTGCCTAGCCTTAGTCATCGAGGGTCCTCAGTCTTGGTCGTTGAGTATTGTAGGGTTTCTTAACCTCAGTCTTAATAACTGCTGGGGTGCACAGCCTCGGAGATGATGCTCACCTAGTTTCTACACTTCGAGACTGCTGTGGTGTGCAAACTCTGTACATTTTGGTCTATATTTTCATTATATATATATATTATATAATAATATAATATATACATATATTGTGACGGACAGCCGGGTCCCATGCCCGGTTGGGATGCCCCTGCTGTGTATATTCCGGGGGAGCCACCATGGACAGTTCAGTACCTCCCCCGGGACGCTTGGTGGCAGCCTCCATGGCGGACGGTGATTCCCCAGCCACCCGCAGGGCTCCATGGGAAATGGAGTCCTCCACAGCCTGGTTGGGGGCTCGGGTGGCCGCTAGGGGGAGCTGCATGGACCCCGCAGCCTGGCTGCTTGAATTCTCAGCCCCACCCGGAAGGGCAATTAGGACCAGGTGGTCAACCACCTGGAAGTCTTCCGGGTGGGGTATAAAAAGGGCCAGCCACCTCCACTCGAGGCCAGAAGGGAGGAGTGGTGGAGCAGGAAAGTTTGGTTTGTGTGGGTTTTTGTGCTTGGACTGTGTTGGGCCTGTGGGACACGGGGAAGACGTGTGCCCACGGCTGAAGAAATAAAAATAAAAGTCTTGAGTGTGAACACGTGCCTCTGCGTAGTCTGTGCCGGGTCGGGCGCTATATAGCGCCTTATCACAAATTATATTATATATATATATATATATATATATATATATATATATATATATATATATATATATATATATATATATATCAGGACAAAACAACAAATAAACTAAAATACTTGCATGGACAGTTAACATCAAAGGCAATCTACTGTCCTGAATCACAGTACCATTTGTTTGATCTGAGCAAGAATTCAGTATTGATGCTTTTAGCACCTGTGAAGGAGAAGGGCACTGGGACTAAATTGATTTACAGCTTGGGTAAGGAAGACATGCTACAGTTCAAGCAGTACCTGATTACTTTACAACCTGCTAACAGGTCTACTGAGGACTCTGTTGCTTCCTGCTATCCATACTACCCTGTCCCATCTGGAGCACCAGGGGAGCTACGCATGTCTCCTCTTTATTAATTTGAGCTCTGCTTTTAACACCATCCTCCCTCACAGATTGGTGTGCAAGCTGCTAGCCCTGGGACTCCTGTATTCCACCTGTATATGGATTAAAGGACTTCCTGACAGACTGCACACAAAGGGTTAGGGTGTTGCCCTCACATCTCCTCGGCCATCAGCATCAGAACCGGCTCTCCTCAGAGCTGTGTGCTGAGCCCCCTGCTCTTCACACTGTACACACATGACTGCACCCCTGCTCACCACAGCAACACCATCATCAAATCTGCAGATGACACCACTGTAGTGGAGCTCATCTCGGGGGAGGATGAGTCCGCCCACAGGGATGAAGTGGAGTGGCTGACAGCATGGTGCACTGACAACAACCTGCTCCTGAACACAACGCCAAAGGAGCTTGTTGTGGACTTCAGGAAAAAGGAAACGGACATCAAACCACTCTACATAGGAGGGGACTGTGTGGAGAGGGTGTCAGGCTTCCCCTTCCTGGGAGTCCACATCATGGAAGACCTGTCCTGGGGTGTGAACACAGCAGAGCTGGCTTAGAAGGCTCAGCAGAGACATTATTTCCTGAGAGTCCTCAGGAGAAATAACATTCCCCAAAAACTGCCGGTGTCCTTCTATGGCCGCTCTATTGAGAGTATTCTGTGCTACTGCCTCTGCGTGGGGTTTTCCAGCTGCACAACAATACAGAGGAAAACACTTCAGCGGATTGTAAAGACTGCCCAGCAGATCATCGGCTGTTCTTTACCCTCTCTAGATGAACTGCACAGCTCTCGCTGCCTCAGCAAAGCAGTTAAACATCTTAAAAGACTCCTCACACCCCACTCATGACTTGTTCCAACTGTTGCCATCAGGGAAAAGCTATAGGAGCATCAAAACAAAGACTAATAGACTAAATAACAGTTTTTACCCTGTTGGTATTCAGGCACTGAATACCATCTAATCACCTCCAATGCAGCAGTGCAATAGAGGACATCTTGTGCAACAGTGTTTCATGTGCAATTAAGGTCTTATGTTGAATGTTTGTGTTCTGCCTTATTTCTTCTTATCCTTTCGTAATTATATTTATTTATATTTTGACACAGCAGGGACTGCACCTAATTTAGTTGCATTTGTTACAATGACAATAAGATTCTGATTCTGAGAAGGAGACGCTGTGGGACTAGAAAGTATTAAACCAGTTTACAGCTTGAGACAGGAGATTGGTAAAACATCAAAAAACTGCATTGCCTGGGAAAACGGATATACTCAGACTGATATAAGAGTTTGAGTAAATCCATTCATCGAATTGACAGCCAGCCAGCCAATCGGTGTATGTAATCATCATGTGTTAACGAAACACCCATGGAAATTTCATAATAAATATGAGGAGCGACAAAAGAAGAGAACAACGTCAGAAGAGGGTGAGAGCGACATGCGGCCATTTCCATCTGATCGCCAGCAAAGCATTTCATGAACAGTTTCAAGTGCTAGATCACACGGCATCTGCGACATTCATCCTTGACATCTTTACATTTTCGTAAGTCATTTTCTAAAGACTATATATATATCTAGACTTTACTGTTATTATTATTTGGTCTATTTGGTATTATTATTCTCCAGTAATGGTGCACTGAACGATAACGTACTGTAAGTACACTTGACTTGAGCATTCTTAGTTTTCATCCTCTTTCTCTGTACGTTTAGCATTCGTTTGCTCAGAGGTTGGTTCGCTTGCTACTTCCTGAGCAACACTTCTTTTCTCCACCCTAGCAGCCCACTTCTTCTCTTCTTTCATCTGCATCTTTTCGCATTAATACTGATTAAGTTAGTGTGTTTGTGTTGCAATTGCTTAGTAGGTTTTCCTTAATTTTTCACTTAAGCGCCACTTAAGTCTTCAATCTGCCTCAAGAATAATTTAAGATATGAAGAGGAAGGGGACGGCAAAGGTGGTAGGGAATGAGAACAGTACCCATGAGCATGCGCCACACGGCCGCCCTGCTGCCGAGAGTTGATTCTACAATAGCATACAATAAAAAGAGGAATAACCCTGGAAGTCAATCACAACCCCGAAAGCGGATAGTAGATGTCACATAGTATATGTGAACCAAATCTCAGGTCAATAGGTCAAACGGTTTGTGAGCTGCAGGTGATTTAAAATCCTGGACAGACAAACTAACAGCCACGATAGTGTATTATATATATAAAAATGTAATAAATGGCAGACTGCTTTCAGCTTTCTATGCTTTGTCTTAATGCCTAGAGTGATTGAAGTAATAAGGTAGTTTACCATACGCTCCGTGCTACTGGTTTATTAAAGCTGAGGGTGTGAACTCCACCTAATGGTACTTAAAGGAAGGCATTCTAGGTTGATAAATGGCCTACAGTCAAGGATCGATCTGTTCTTGGCATAATTCTTTTTTTTTTGTAAAAACTTGATTACTATGTATTGATTATAATAAAATTAATAAATAAAAAAAAAAAAAAAAAAGGATGTGAAGCCTTTGTATGTTTATATGTATTTCTAGAGACCGAAGTAATATTTAGGTCTGAGATATTTTTTAAACATCGTATGTTGTTCGTGCAAATAATAAGTAAGTCTTTTGAAGTGCCAGAAGAGTGACAGGCCGTGTTATTTCTATGGCACCTGTGTGGTTAAAAGTGACAGAGATTAACCAGCTGTGTTTGTGTGTCATTCATAGGGCACTGTTGAGATTCTCTGTGTATGCGTATATCTATGTATGTGTGTGTTAACCTTAAGGTGTGACTGTAGACCAACCTGGTAATGAACCTGATCAGTACATTTACTCCTCGGTAAAGAGTAAGTAGTGGGAAATGTCATGATAACACAGAGACCACTCTTATTCTCCTTGCTGGATCTCTTGATCATATCCATCATTTCACAGTTTCATCTCACTTGACGTTGGTGTCCGTGTGTATAAATGTGGCCTTCCTCCCATGTCCTTTCTCCTGCACCTTGAAGAGCTTTCCAAATGTGTGTGATAAAGCTTGTCTACTCCTAGGATTCCTACTGCCATATCAATCTCACCTGCCTCCTCCAGATCTTCTTCTTCCTGTTTACACTCCTTTTCGGCTAGTTCTTCCTTCACCTTTTGCACTGGCCATCGCTTCCCACATTTCTTAGACACTCTTTTTCCACTCATCTTACCGTCATCTTAGTCACACCCCAGTATCTCTCATCCTGTTCTTCCATTTTCCAGCTGTGCCCTTCATCTTTATCTGGTGCCTTTTCTTGCAATTTCCCTCCACTCCCATCTCTCTCTTTTCTTCCCTACATGGCTGCCTCTTTCTCTTTCTCTCTCTAACTATCCCCCTCTCTCCAGCTTGCTGTAATTGAGGGTGGGTGTTGTACTACAGGATAGTGGTTGGCAGCAGGGCCTCAGGCGGATTGTTAAGGCACCCAGGTTCCTGTCGGCTGAGACTCCTCCTGCTCTGACCTCGCTTTCTATAATTTTCCAGCTCAGAAACTTTATGGCTCAGTTTATTACCTCTGAACACAATGCAAGGAATAAAGTGAGCTGTAAATAAACATGGCATTAATGGGCATCACAGTAGTGGGGAGAGGGGCGGAGGAGTGCGCCATGCAATCTAACAACTAGACAGACAAATCAGCAGAGCAAAAATGGTGGCTGTAGGTGCAAACTGGCAGAAGGACAAATCTCCAAGAGTGAGCATATGCTGGACTGGATACCCCACTCTCGTCAGATTTGTTCTTATGTTTATATCAGCCAAAGGATAGAAGGGTAAGGGAAACACTAAACTCCACACTCAATGGCAGACCTGATAGTCCACTGATAGGGTCAGGCCAGAGCTCTTCTTCTCTTTCAGTGATGCTTCAGGTCCATTTCAGTCCACAATATCTTTAATCTTGAAGGAGTCCATGTTAGTATTTTGATACCACCTGCCCACTTTAGCAAGAACTTCATTTATCTAGGATGATTGGTTGGATTTTATTTTGAGATGTTCACTTCAGATGTCCACAAATCTCCAAAGAAGAACCAAGAAATACTATGGTGGCCTAATCCAAAAACAAGACTGAAGAACCAAGAGAGTCCATGAGTATGCTGATATCTGGTTAAGGGGGTTGCTATTTTGTACCGGGAAAATCCCCCCTAATAGCAGGCCATTTCAAGAACCAAACTAACTCTCATTGACATCTGTTACCAGCTGGAAATTGCTAAGGGTCCATCTAACCCTCTCTTCATTTTAAGACCTTACATGGAGAGATTGGCTGCGGACCCCTGAGTCAGTAACAGCAGCTTACTGTCCAGTGACAATTAAGGAGACGGCGTTTGGTACATGGGCAGAGAAGGCTACTTAGTAATCCAAAAGTAATGAATTCACATCCAGGATTAACGGCAGCTGAATGGCAGCTGAATGGGGGCATCATCCTGAGTGAATTCCTTAGCAGAGTCAAATAGAGCTTTAAGGACTCAGTACAGTGAGGTTGAGAAGGTGAGGACAAGGCAAACTTACAAACTAATAAAGATTAGGAGATGGAGAGACAGAATTGTGGTCAAGGAACTAGCAAACTCATTACCTTAGAGCCTTTAAACCACTTACTAATGCAGTTAACTAAATCAGAGTCTTGAAACACTAAATCAGCCCACAACACAATAAAATGCTTTCAAAGAGAATCCACAATCTTGGACATAGATACCTTTACATAGATATATGGTCAAACTCATGTAAATGGGAAGTAACTGCAGAATTTTGAAGTGGACATTAACCTCCACCAAGGCTGAAAGGCTGCTGTTGTTAACTTCTTCTCCATCCCTGGAGCACTGACATCACTTTCTGTGGCCATCAGCCAGAAGTCTGGTCTTCTCCTCATTATAAAGAACTCCCACAGCAGAAGTTGGCATCTGAGTGTGGATTGGTGCAACAAGAGTGAACTTTCATCACTGTGACTGATCACTTTGGTCCCTTGTATCTTAACTTTTCTAACTATTCTTATTATTTATTACACAGGGTATACCACCTGGTACCCCAGGCCATTTTGTGTGTTGTTTCAGTTTCTTTATAATATATTTATATATATTAAAACATGGACCAGGGTTCATATAAAGGGCTTTAATTCACCACAAACACTGTTAAGATGAACATAACCGATACTAACACAACTGTTGAGTGACATAACTGTTCTCTTATTTCTTCTGCTCCTCCTGCTGTGTTTCGCCTTCTGCTTCCTGACTCAACTACTTGAGGTGAAGCAAGGCGGACCCTGAAAGTACTTCTGCCAATTGAGTAAGGTCCAAAGGAGATATTTCCGGGTTAGGTGGGAGTTTTCTAAAACAGGGATGATTCA